>NC_092629.1:31475702-31515702 GCF_039555335.1 Amphiura filiformis
TGCACAGAACCAGGAGCCTTCAGTCCGCCAGTCAGCCAAACAAATTATTACACAAATCAGCTGAGGTTAGCCTCGCCGCATCCCGGCCTCGGTCCGCTGTCGGATTTTGTCCAGCTGGTGTGTCATCAAGAAGCGGCGGCGCAACAGGTTGGTTGTAGCAACAAGTTTTATTTTGTAAATTTGAGTTATAATTCACAAACATGCAGAACTCTCACTTTGCTGGTGGAGAACTCGCTTTTTAGATAACTCTGCAAAGGAGTCGATGATGTGTGCCTTTTAAGTGAATTTGAATCATTTAAGCTGGGCTGTACTGGTCTTGATTTATATTTGATTTAGACACCATAGACATAGACGTCAATTAATGGGAATCAACCGCTCATATCACTGCTTCCATACTTCTATATTAATGAACTATCAACTAACGAATCAAAAATTTAATGGCAAAATGTTATTGGTCAAGACATTTACATACACATAGTAAATGGTATCGTTAATCAATAAATATTCAGTTGATATTCATGCTAGGACTGACTAAGCATCAATGGTTGGATCTGGAAGATTGAACAAATTTGGTTCCATTGTCTTGCAACAGAGAAGATATATCGTGACACTTCCCTTAATAATGCATTTCTTCCATTTCAATTCTTTTCTGCCCTGATTTGGCGATCTAGTTCGGGTCAATATGTAACGACTCTGACCAAATATACCCTCAACATGAAACAAAGGAATATGTACAAATAATGGGGAGCCATTTAATGAAATGAGGTGATGCATCGAAGCGTTGCAAAAGGATTGTGGAAGGGCAAGATATCGCCCTCAAGCCTTGGAGTAAAAGATGCTTGTGAACATCTCTTACATTCTTCACCAATTGATGCCTGTTTAAACGCCTTTTGGAATCATTTCAGCTTTACTTTCCTCATCCACAGATCAAACATAGCCAAGGCCTTGGCAACGTGCACAAGTCCCATCAAAAACATAGCAGGATTCATCCTTCTGCTATAAGCTTCCACCTCCACCGCCACATCGATGCAGGCAAGAGACCGGGTTACAGCAACGCTCTATTGGACAGACGGGCGCCTCGGCGCCACGCCATCAACATGGTGTCATCAGCTGTCCCAAGAAGTGTGTGGCTGCAATTGCCTCATTGTGGTAGGGAATTTGTTTTTTCAGATGTCTCGGTAGCTTTTTGGTATGTGAAAGATAGAATTTGAAATCTTGCTAGTATTTGGAGCATTTTATCATTATCAATGTGCAGTAACGTTCCGCCTCCCAAAGTAACATGCAGTACCTGCTTCTGCTAAGAACATGGCAGATGCATTGTTTTTGCTTCGAGCAGACAGATTCCAAATCATCACAACCTGTTGTTTGTTATTTGCAAATTTCAACTGAAAACCAGAATGTTGAAATTCAGTTAGATTTTGCAGGTTTCATTCCAATCCTATTTAGGAAATATCGATTGCAATTTCAAAATCTCTCGCACAATTCATTTTTTACTTGCTGGGATGAAAATGATTGATCTGGGTTGGCTAAAATGGTTGAAATTCGGAAAATCTGCTTCAAAGGGGTTGTTTTTTCAAAATGGAATATCCAATTGTATACTGATTGCTTAATTCTACTTAAGTTATCAAAAACTAAATCATATTTATGCATTGGTTGGAGTTTGGTTTTCCAGTTGAAATCCATACAATACTATGGAAGACATGTCCTTATTCTTTCACACAGGGGGGTTTGAATTCAAATGAAGTTGGGCCTGAATGGGTGACTCCATTTGAAATCTACACTCCCTGTGTGGGAGATTAATGTCATGTCTTCATAGGGGGTGTATGGATTTCAACTGAATAGCACTGAACAGCCCATTAGAAGTGATATGTATCATACTAGTTACTGCGATCAAGAGAACTATTGTTGGGGATCAAACCCGGGATCAAACACTGTTAGGATTGTTCTAATACTACAATCGATTTGGTAATTGATGGCGGCTATATGATTTGTTGTGCTTCCCTGACAGAGTGACTGGATCTGCATCGTCAAAAATAAAAAGGCTTTGCTGGTCGCGACTGGTTTAGGGTCTTGAAATCTAATTGCACCAAAATGTTCTCATTCCAGGGACATAATTCATTGACCTCAACTCATCAATCATACCCTCAACATTTGACCTTTGCTGTTGAGTATGAGTTTTGAACTCGGACATCAAAGGTCATATTCAGTGAATGTAAATACATATTGGGGTCAAAGAACTGGGTGCTGACAGATGAGGATATTTGAAATCCTAGTGAAAGCAGACGCATTTAGTGAAAGCAGAGACGCATCGACGGATCTATTTTTTCAATCATTCCATTGTCTCGTTTAGATTCATAATACGCAGAACTTTTATAGCGCTAAAATATTCTATAAATAAAAATAAGATATGAATAGTTCAATAGTTGTAATTATTATGCGATGATGAATGATGGGGGAAGACAGGAAGGAATTACATGTGCCCTTATTTTGCTTGACCTCTTGTCAACTGCTTTATAGGACATACTATAGTCCGCAATTAATCTCTCACCAGTGTCGACTGCAGACGACAAGTTTCAATTTTTGTTTCAAAAATTTCAGAAATTTAAATTTTCATGACCATATGTGGAATCAGCATGTAAAATAAAATAAAATGAGTACAAACAAGCCTAGTATTGGTTCAGTGGTTCTTCATATAGTTGATGTTTTGAGAAAATGTCTCAGAACTTGGGACTTTTTTTATGTTGAAGCCTATGTCTAGTATGCAGAGCATTAATGACGTAGCTTGAATCGGTCCTTCAGTGTTATAGAAAATATTAATTAGATTCTAATATTTAAAAAATACCCAGATAATGAATGAATATGAACCAATGAAGATCCTATTTAATGATTAATGATTTTGTCTGTGCTATCTTTAGTTATTAGAGGTTTAATAGATTTTGTTAATTATATTAAGAATGACCAGACAATGAATAATGAACAGACAGAGGATGTGAAGAGTTTTTGGAAATTGTCAGCTTTTATTATATAAATGACTCAATGTTATTGATATTTCATTAGGATGTGAAAAGTTTCATTGTTTTAAATGTATGAATAATAGGAATAGAGAGAAGGAAAGGAAGGCTCAAATTAAATGAGTGTCTTTGATTTTCCAGACAGGCCTCTTCTAAATAAGAAAAATATCCAATGGTCCTCCTCGGGACCCTTGCCTTTTGAAATTTCAAGGGTCCTCACCACCTTCAAGGGTCCCACCCCGGACCTTTGCCTTCGGAAATTTCAAGAAAAAGAATTAGCTATGGTGATCACGTTATGTAGATTTTAGAAAATTGAAAACCTGGGTTGAAAACTTCATGGGTTCTCAAGGTGCTGGACGGATATGTGAACTTGATTTTCCAGTGGAACAACAAAGCTAGGATTTTCTGCTTTTGCTTGGTTCAAATGTTTCAGCTGAATGCGCTTGTGTTGCAGTGAAATGTTTTCAGCTTACTCATTACTTAAATTAATTTAATCACCCAATCAAATAATGTTTTCTTTCATTTCTCTCTTTTTCTGCTCAAATGTGTGAAAGGGAACCTATGTGAAAACTAACATTTTGTGAAAAAAAGTATAATAAAAAAATCTGAATTTATTATTCATTACATATAAAAGCAATCAATTGCTTGATTTCTGTTTTATAGCAATTTTCATGAATATCTGAGAATTTGATGATGATAAATTTCCTTCATTCACATGGCACCGTCTTTCATCAAGATTGTCATCATGCTGTTGAACAGCTTCCAAATTCAGCAGCATAGCAACTCAAGATAGAAGGGGCCCCTGTTCGAAGTAACCTAGTTATGGTTGGCCTTCTTTGTTTACTGACATGGTGGATTTAGAAATGGGCGGGTAGGTGTAAAAAAATTAACTTCCCGTTTTGTCAAGCAGTATATAGATCAAGTACGACGACGACTCGTGTGTGCAGACCATTTCTTATGCGTGTTATTGAGAGATTGATGGACTGAAGACGACATATACTTGGCGAGGGCGGTGCAGTAAGATGCGAGATTAATATGAATCATGATTATGTGAGGGGGATCTTTAGGTTATAAAAATTATACATTGAAGGGTTTTTAGGTAGCACTTTATTACCAGTGCTCTTATTTTGGGCTATTCTATTTAATGTCCACACTACCCCTGTGGAAGATTTGGATAAAGTCTTCCACAGAGGGCGATGAGCTTTAGAATAGAATAGACAGTTGGGTAACTTCTATCTGAATCTGACCAATTACATTTGAAAAACATACTCCTTCTGCATGCGGGAAGATATTTCCAAAACCGCCCACAGTGGTAGTGTGGATTTCAACTGAATAGCCCAATTAACAGACCATCTGTAATTATTTAATTTGGTGATAATAAGAGACTGAGAACAAAAGATTTCAGAGTTGAAAATTTTCAAACTTGGTAGTTTTTTATCTCTTTAAAATAGACAATCCTCAGAAGCTTTAAGAGATGACAATTTTCAAACCCTAAACAGATTTTAAATATTTGGGGTAATTGTAAAATATAATCCACCCAACCTTAATCTGATTTTTTCAGGGCCAGCTAGATTTTGCAGTCATGCCAAACTTTCCAGGTCTTTTTTTTTTATCTCTATCTAAAAGAATAGAACATCAAACTTTATCAAACTTTTTCAGTTGGTTTTCAACAATTTAAAGTATCTGGTCACTGTGAATGTACTTGAAATATATACAGTAATAACCGAGGCACCTAGATATTACCTCAGCTATAGGCTTATTGTTCAGTGTTGTTACTTGGGAAATTTAGGGACATAACTAAATATAAAGCGCCAGGCACCTAGATATTACCTCAGCTATAGGCTTATTGTTCAGTGTTAATGTTACTTGGGAAATTTAGGACATAAATAAATATAAAGTGCCAGGCACCTAGATATTACCTCTCAGCTATAGGCTTATTGTTCAGTGTTAATGTTACTTGGGAAATTTAGGGACATAAAATGCAATATAAAGCGCCAGGCACTAGATATTACCTCAGCTATAGGCTTTATTGTTCAGTGTTAATGTTACTTGGGAAATTTAGGGACATAACAAAATATAAAGCGCCAGGCACCTAGATATTACCTCAGCTATAGGCTTATTGTTCAGTGTTAATGTTACTTGGGAAATTTAGGGACATAACAAAATATAAAGCGCCAGGCACCTAGATATTACCTCAGCTATAGGCTTATTGTTCAGTGTTAATGTTACTTGGGAAATTTAGGGACATAACAAAATAATATAAACCGCCAGCTTATTCAATGCTGAATTATTTTAGTCCTTTTGTTGAAAGTTTGCAGGCTAGTTTTGTCACCAGATCTGTTTTTCGCATCCCGGAAAGTTTTGATTGTTTACAAGTCTTTCCTGTACAAAAAGAGCGAGAAGGGCTTCACCCTTGCAACATTGTTGCAGTGTAACAGAAATATAAATGCATTAGCAGTATGTGCACATTAATTGAAAATGTAGGAAACTTATTTTCAAATTGCCTATTGGTGACATTTTCATTTAACCTTCAGACATTAATGAATACAAATTAATCCCTTCCCAGCAAACATAAAACATGATGAAAATGTTATATAACATTTTGCCCAAAAAGTTCTTAAATGTTTTAATGATGTCAGGTCTAGGAAAGATTAAATGAGAATATTTTAAAGTGACTATTTTAAATTTTTAAACTATGTTGTTTTTGTAAAATTTTCTGAAAACATTGCAAAATTTTATTAAATCTTTCTAACCTTTAATTTAGTCAACATTTTTAGTGTTTTCTGGCAACCTTTGTGAGTCCTGTTAAAAATATTATCAGGCATGAGAATTTCCAGTCAAAACTCTGGAACCAGTCTTTTTTTATGTCAAAATTTCCGTAGTTTTATTTATTTTCAGCCCATTTTCAGGTGTTTTTGTCCAATTTTATGCGCTTTTCCAGACTTTTTCATGAATTAAGTATTCCCATGCCTGATTATGAAGATTATTTTTTCACCCACCCTGTATATACTTTAAGTCATTCCCAATTTTTTCATGCATTTTATAATGCCAAACATAGGTACATATAATTATTTGTAATAAGTTCACATCACATTCCACTATTTAAAATTATTATAGACCATATTTCAGCTTCATACAAAGAAAGCCAAAAGGGCAATGAACTTTTGCCTCTGGTATATTGTGCTATCAAAAAGCAACATGCAGAACTTTTGTAATTACAAGTTTAGGACATTTTTTGCGCTATATGTGTTTTTGCACTTTACTCATTTCAAGCAGCTATTAGGAAAATAACACAGGAATATATTCCTTTCTGTGTAGGTTAAAAAGGAAAAAGGGCAGAATTGAACATTAAAAATCAAGTGAGATGGTTCAAAATTAGAAAGGCACAAAAATTAATTTGCTCGAAAAACTACACTTCTACAGTACAAGTTCTGAGAGGAAATGGCAAATCTCTGTACATTTCCTTGATCCTATATTAGGCTGCCTATTGAGGTAATTGTTCAATTTCCCGTACTTGTCGACCTGCTGTTGCATTGGGGGAAAAGTTTGGGAGAGGTATGACAGCAAGCTAATAACGCTTTGATTGCGGACTCTATGAATATGTGCATGCGTAGATAATAAAGAGTTTTTGGAGGGTATTCCCTAAATGGGTAATATGTGGCATGATCAAGGGACGTGAGTCGGATGTCGCTAATATTGATTTTGAGATTTTAACAAAGGAAGTGTTTAAATTCTTTCCTTTTTTTTAAATATTGTTTTCAGTGATTGATAAATTGATGTAACTTTGCAAAGAAAAGTTGAGTACTCATTTTCAACTAGGGTGGACGCTGGACATGCGACTCATTCCCCTTGACCATGTCACATATGTCCTTTTTGGATGCATTTGATAGTCTGTGGAGGCAACTTTCAAGGGGAGCAAACAAAAAATGGTCAAACTTGAGCTAAAATGTGGGCATGACTTTTTATGAGGGGGGGCTGTCCCTTGCCCTTAAAAATAATTTTAAGAAAAGTCTTCCACAGAGAGAGGGTGTTTTTGGCTGAATTGCCAGCAGGTTGAAACCTATAATCCTCATGGCTTTACCTCTATATCTTCTACAACTGGACCCAATTTCAATTGGAAGTTGCCCAATTCTGTATTCTATTTGTAACTCATACTCCTTTTGTTGATGATGTTAGCTAAATATTCCACAGGGGGAGTGTGTATTTCAAATGGAATCAAGGTCACTGTCAACGAGCTATTAATCTACCTGTTACAAGTTTTGAGTAACATAATCACGTTTCGCAAGAGTTAGAAGAAACAGCCGCATGTGGGAGTGTCGGAAATTACGGCTTTGTTCAAAATCCTAGAGATTTTTCTTGCCGCATACACAGCAGTCGTACATACAATCTGTTGCACTGAATGATGATGTAACTATAAGATCAACACCAAGTATGGTCATTAAAAACTTACAAGCAGGCTCCCATTTGTGCATATCTATGACAACGGCATTGGCAAGGCTGGTCTGACCCGCTTATGATGTCATCATTTATGATGGGGTGGAAAAACAAATAAACAAACTTGTCGCAAGTAATCAAATTTTGTTGTCATGTGATGTGCGTACCAAAATAAAGTGAATTTTTATGCTGCTCAGATGTATAGAACTCCGAAACTGGGTTTGTTTTGGGGAGGGTGATTTAGCTGTATATATTTTGCTGTTTTGGTGATCGTACCTCAGATACAGACCTCCGAAACTGGGTTCGTTTTAGGGATGCTACTTTATTAGATAGGGGTGAATGCCCGGGATGAATCAGAATGTAGTAGATGCAGTATTGATGTAATCTGTTTGAATGAGCCATCTTGTCCCAGATTTAAACCTCTCAAACTGGGTTTGTTTTGGGAGGGTACTGTAGGTACCTAGAGATTAATAGATGTAGAATAGGACTTAGTGCAATCTGTTGGAGCCATCTTGTCTCAGATATAGAATTCCCAAATTTTTCTTTTAAAAAAAAAGTGCTCAACTTTGAGAAATGGCAAGTGATGAATTAGGTTCAGTATTATATACCAGTATTGTTGCTGTTTGGTCATCTTATCTCAGATATATATATAGAACTTCCAATCTGGGTTTGTTTTGGGGAGGGTGCTGTATAGCTAGGGTGATTCACCCATACAAGAAGCAAAGCAAGAACTCCTACCCGGATACAGCTGTCAGGGAACATGCCTGACAGCCTTGGCCACACTACAATTATTATGCGTTGGTCGTAGCTGTAACTACTAGAAGTTAGACTTTCAAGGTCAAGATGTTGAAAGTGCAAGAAAATGCAAAGATTATAACTTAAAGGGTTTTAAAATAAAAAGACACTTTTAAAATAAAAGTTAACATTAACCCTATTCTGTGATGGCTTGATATTAAATCATATGCAGTATCACACAAATGGCCTAAGAATCATTTCATTTATTGAATAGTGTTGCTGGTAACTTCGGGTGTATCACTTTTCAA
Organism: Amphiura filiformis; assembly: GCF_039555335.1. Classification (NCBI taxonomy): domain Eukaryota; kingdom Metazoa; phylum Echinodermata; class Ophiuroidea; order Amphilepidida; family Amphiuridae; genus Amphiura; species Amphiura filiformis. The sequence continues at coordinate 31,484,191 of NC_092629.1, forward strand.
TCTTAAGAGACCTGTTTTGCTAACATTACGCCTGCTATTTACAATGTACACTCAGTATAGTTATTGGTTTTGATTTTTTGAAAGTAGCAATTTTTAGGCGAAATCTTGCCCTCAAAAGTACAATGTAGCACATAATTGCCATTACATTCTGTGCAAAATCCAAACCGACTTTTTCCTTTTAAACTCCCTGTATAGCCTATTTCTGGAATATATTGAATACAGTTTGATATGTATGCAATAAAAGAAACATTATTTTACATCAAACTATAGTCATTGATGTGTGCTTTCTGGGTTCATTTAGAACTAGACCGGTTAGCGAACCACGACGCCCCTCAAATAGCGCGAGCAGAGTCCCATCATATAGTGTTAGGGTTAACAGTAGAGGGGGCTCTCCATAGTTTGACACCTACCCCTGGTTTTCCAAACAAGAAACCAGGTTTATCGATGAAAATCATGGTTGCTTGATCAACAAATCAAGAAATTGTGTTTTTTAATCAAGACACCGTGCTCTTCAAGAGTAAACCAGTGTTCTCTTTGAGTAAGTGGTTTTTACCGTGTGTTCATCATGCCGCCACCACCTGTATCTGTCATTAGAATGAGCTGGCAGTAAAATTAATTAATTGTCCTTCTGAAATAATGGTGTACTCATTATTTTTCATCAATATTTGAGTTAAAAAATCAATGTTTTATTTCATCATTGTCTAGCTATCAAATTGCTCAACCTTGCAGGTATCTTAATCACAGATCCTGTCCTTCTTTTTATGCCTTAATCATACATTTAAGCACATGTAGAAATGCATGTGGCATTATAAGTCACATGTATGACATAATTATTGATTAGCTGCACGTCCTCTATTATATACATTGTAGCCTACTATGTTGTAAGGTACCCACACTTTGGAAGGAAACATTCTTTATTGAGAGTGTGTATGCCCATGGTGTACCTAGTAAGGTACTCGGTACAAATGACCACACAGGGATGTGCTGTAAAATATGGGTTTCAGACTCGGGTATAACAATGGCCCCCTTGTCTTCAATTTTGATATAAAAATGGTATTTTTATGGAAAAAAAGTACCCCAGTTTTGTTTAAATGAAACCCAAATTTGATACAATTTGGGCTAATTAGGGAACTGGTTATAAAAAAGGGCCAAATCTTCCTGGAACTTGTTTAAACACAGGTCCACTTTAAATTTTTGGAGAAACATCCGTGCACAGACCAAACTTTAGTCACCCACAAGGTCTCATCTTTACAAGTCTAACAGCTCATCCTCATCAATCACCAGGACCAAGTTCACTGCTTCCATTATTGTATTGTATGTAAAATGTAAAGTTTGGCTGAGGATATTGCAACTGAAAGGGTGTGTTGAAGGATAAAATGAGTAATTTTTAATATTTATTGAAATTATTATGAAATAACCAATTGGCCAGTGACCGTATATCTCAATGACCAGTGGCTACCAGCATAGCATTATTTTTATGGGTTTTTGCACATGCATGTACATCAAATCGGTTATATCAATTGGAAGTCTCTGAATTTGCACACTATATGTACCAGTGTTGAGTACCAGCAATATGCTAATCCAGTTGAAATCCATACACCCCTACTGTTGTACAGAAGGCGCTATTGAAGGCATGAAATCTTAATCTCACACACAGTGAGAGTAGATTTTGAAATGGAGTCACTCATAACCCCATTTAAATTCCACACTCCCTGTGTGGAAGATTAAAGTCATGTCTTCCATAGGGGATGTATGGATTTCAACTGGAAGTATAGTCCAATATATCTCTCTTGATCGCAGTTAGTACTGTTGAGTAGTAACAGGTAATAGTATGATCAGGGGTATGATAAAATCATATTCTGGTTAATAGCTGTTAATATGGTTGCAGTTCAGTCCCAGAAGATGTTTGTGCTATTGATTGATAAAGGAATTTGTTAGTTATGCATTAACATTGCAATAATGAATTGGAAGAGTTATTGTTGATATATATATTTGTTGCATCTTAACACTGCAACAATGAATTGAAGAATTGTTGTTGAATATATTATATATTGTAATAATTGTTTTAACATAAATTTTTACTTTAAAATACAAACCTGCATTGCATGCTTGCTTGATGCAAAAACAAAATATCTACTGTATTTCCTGCAATAAATATCCAGGGATGTGTAATTGTTTGAAAGGGGGCATTGATTTGAAGCCAATTTTTACTGAAAAAAATGTGGTGTAAGCTTATAACCATATGGGTAAGACTCTTGTTCAAAATGGCGGCCGGTGTAAACTTTGATTATCAGAACTTCATCACTATAAAATTGCGTAAGTGCATTTATATATATGCAAAAATATGATTTACTTTAAAAGTAGTTTTTCAAATGAAATTTGATTATAATTTGGCAATAACTTGGATGGAAGTTGAAGTTTACAATAGTCTTTGTCAATGCAATTTTGCAATTGTGAGAGGTTTTAAGATTACTGTTGTATGGCATGACATTTCTGCATTACAGTCACTTTCAGGTGGCAGGTATTTATAAGAGGGGCATTTATTACAGGAAATACAGTGAGAATAAAAAAAAAATGGAATGTTCTAAATAAAAGGATGTCAGCAACAGGGATTCAATTTGTGCCCATCCACCACAAACTGGTCGTAAAGTCGGCATTTTCCATTTTGAGATACAATCAAAAACAGTATATGGATGTCTATGTAAAATATATTAGGAATGTGACCTGTGATGAACCACAACTTCCAGATGTCCGATGAAGCTAGTTGAGGTGTCATTTTAAAGCTGAAAGGGCATTCTTCAAATTCTGCAATAAACAGAAAATGATCTAGAGCCGATTTACTACCACTGCGGTGGATGGTCACATTTTGTGTGTCAATCAGATTTTGTGTGTCCCAGTAGGCCCTATGAATAGTGTGGGTCAAGTATCAGCAAATCTGATTGGCCGATTAAATGGGCTATTCCAGTGAAATCCACACACCCCCTTTGGAAGACATGACCTTAATCTCCCACACAGATGGTGTAGACTTCAAATGGAGTCACCCATTCAGGTAGCCCCATTTAAAATTCACACTCCCTGTGTGGGAGATTGAGGTGTCTTCCATAGGGAGATTGATTTCAAATAGAATCCCAGGATCTCTGATTGTCACCTGAATTGAATCCCTGGTATAGAGATAACAAACCAAATGTTCATTGATCTAACCAGCACCGTGCTTTGTGTCCTTACTCATATAGTCTTGTCAGGATGACTCTGTCCTCAGTCTCTTCCACTGCCTCAACTACTAACGCTGCCTCTACTGCCATCAAGCGGTTGCCTCATCATGTCCAACAACTCCGCCCATTAGTCGGAGCATTATGACGAGTCCGTTTTCGGTGCTAAGTCGAGCTGACACAGGTTTTTTTCACCCCCAACAACAGGTGCGGATCCATCCTTTCTAGTGCGCAACTTTAGAGAGGGCGCTGTGCAGTGCTGTCTGTGTTTTTGCTCTGTGTGCTTTTTAATAAAGGGAGTTATTCTAAGCAGACATCTGACCTCTGTGGCAAATCTTCTAAATATTTATGATATAAAAAAACACCAAAAATAAGAAGTATTTAGAAATTTTATAAGGCCAAAAGAAATATTGATTAATTTTGTGAATTGAAACAGGTTGGTTTCGCAAGTTCAGATTGTGTTTTGATCATCGCTCTTTGTTTCAAAGTTTGTCAGAAATTGCTCAAAACTGCATCAGTTTTAAATTGTCATCCTTTTACTACCTTTAATTTGTAAACCTTGACTTGTCCGAACTTTTAAAGATCTTCTTTTCTCAAATTGTTTTGTTAAGCAGCTACATTTCTTTAATTGCATGAGGCAAAGGTTGGCCTCCTACCAACCAATAGCGACAAATGTCATAACGTCAGGACCAGGCCGTTCCTGGTTGTGAGAAAAACTTTTGGCATGGTTTGCAACACGTCATGTTATCAACCCTAAATTTAGCCTTGAAAGAAGGGAATTTCTTGCCAAATATGGTAATAAATTATCAACAGTTGGTCAGATGGGCTGAGAATAACTCCATAATTTTTTCCTAAAATCACAATTTTATGTTTTTTTATGGTGTAGACACTCCTGACATAATCTATAGCAAACTTTTTATGATTCATTGGAGTTTTTTACCCAGCAATCTTTACACAATCATTCTCCTCCATTTAGTCTACGTTTTGCATGGAATGTACATCCAGTTGTCTTGTGTGTCAATTGTACACGCCACAAGTGTCAAATGCCTCCTCACATTTGCACCCCATATGTGGCAGAACTGTGGAGACATACGAATAAATGTAGTAGTAGTGTTGAGGCATTTGGCTCACACGTTTTGGGTATTGGCGTGGTGAAATGATGATGCCACAAGAAAAGTCTTTTGATCAGTAGTAGGTGACCTATATCGCATTAAGGTTATTGATTTTAGTGGGTAATTTCCCCCAAATCGTAAAAAAATCAAACATTCGGCGCATCTCCCTGCTGGTGGTTAACCTATATTGGAGGAGTTTGATTGTGTTTAACAATCATAATTTGTGTGTAACATGGGTTTCTATATAATTGTCTGTGCTGTATGTGTGTTGTATTTGTTATATAGTGGATGTAATTCTATTGTCTTGTTTGATGTTTCATTCCTATTTCTACATCATTCTCTTCAGCTGTCACTTCTGCAGCACTTTTGTGTGGTGTATTTCTTGCTTTCATTGGTGCTTCATAGCTTGACTCACCCCCCCACCCCCCCCTGCCCAGAGCTGAAGGCTGTAGACATGGTAGACATAAATTTGCTACTTAAAGATAACAGATAGTTTCCACCATTACCCTTGTGAACACAAGTCACATCGCCAAATCAGCGTATTGATTGCTTGCAACACAAATAATCTTAACTGCATGGGCTGCCTTGTGCGCAAGAGGGCTAACAGCCTTTGTTTAACCTTAGCAGTTAACCTCATTTGTGCACCAGGCAGCCCATGCAGTTAGCTTATTTGTGACACGATCAAGAGAAATGAGTCGCTTGTCGCTAATATTGATTTTGAGATATTGGCAAAGAAAGGGTTCAAATTCTTTTGTTTTACATTGTTTTCAGCAATTGATAAATTAACGTAACTTTGCAAAAGAAACTCATTATCAACATGGGGTTTTCAGTTTCTGAAAGCTCTAAATGTCCTCTTTAAGAACCTATGTAAATCTAATTTTTGACCAGGGTCGACATGTGACTCATTCCCCTTGATCATGTCACATTTGTGTTCCAGTTAGCTTATTTGTGTTATGTTTTTAAGCTTCAAGCAGTCAATATTCCTGCCTTATCACAGGCCTATGAAATCCACTGTAACAACCAAGATAGGAAAAACATAACAACAAAATTAATAGGAAAAAAAAAAAATATTTGGGGTGAAGGAAAACAAGTGAGACGTGCAATATTTACACGCCCACCTACCTAGAGCCTGGTTGTTTTCCATGTTTCGCATAGATATTTTTTGTGTCATTGATGCTCTTGCACTCTCGAATACTTCCAGGACAGCATTTCATGCTTTCAGAAAGCCATTTAAAGAGATAGCTTTTCACAAAATTTCAATTTTTGCTGTTTACTCACTCTGTAAAACCTTTGCTGATGAGAGTAGAGTTTAATGCCCTTCTTACAAATCCCCTGATTGGTTAATTACATGATATAATCATCTCAGTAACCAATCAAAACAGAGCTTTTAGATCTCTTGGTACTTTCAAGCTTTATCCCCTTCAGCCCTGCTGACTGTTCTTACCATATCTCTGATTGGCTCAATACACGATATAGCCCTCTTTGTAACCAATCAAAGTAGTTCTTAGAAGCCGATAATGCGGCAGGTAGTGACCATAGGGTTAAAACTTTAAACTTTTCATTGGTTTGGTGTTGCTACCAGTTTGATATCATATGACAAGTGATATATAAGTTATACAAATATATAACCTTCTGCCAGTGTCCTGGGTCCAATCAAAACAAACCAGATAGATACCATCAAGTTTCTATTGATGTGATTTGGACATGAAAGTAGCATTTTCGTATGTTCTTGTTTATTCTGATTACAAGTATCCTTCATAATTTACTTTTTGGCCTAAAGATAACATTTCTCCTTTCCTGCTTCCCTCTTGCGAATAATATTAATATTCCGACCTTGGCGACTGGTTTTAATGTTATTTCTTAACTTACCCACTTCGTCCCTGGTAACTTAAGATGATCATCAAAACCGCTCGGGTGCTCTCAGTAATTCCGTTATTGGCGTGTTTTTCTGAATTTTCGGTGATGAGTTCCTTGTTGCGCAGGATGGATGCCAAGGGGCTGGAAGATGCAATGTTTTGATTGGTCAAACCTAATTCCAGGGTTTCTCTGTTGTCTTTCGTGTTATAATTTAATATTTCCCCTTAAAGCTTTGCTTTCACAGCTTTTGAAATCATAATTAACAAAGATGCAAGGCTTTTTTATACTTTTATACTGTCACACAGAAGTGGACCATTTGAACGTCTCTCATAATTCAAAGCGTAGTGTTGAATTGCATCCAAACTTGCACATATGTTTGTAGTAAGGGATGAAATCGTGGTCAGCTGCCGGTTCCAGGCGGTTCCGTCTGGTTTCCATTGTTTAGAACAATAGCAACCGGACGGAACCGCCCGGAACCAGCAGTTGACCGCTGGTCGAGTTTTGATTTCATCCCTAAGTTGATGCAATTGAAGACTGAATTATGGGATACATGCATTTGGTCAACTTGTGAGCCCACTGAATGTTGCATGGTTGTTTATGCTGTGCATTGTAGTTTCTTGATTCTGAGCATCTTTCTAACTTAATATTCTATTGTAAGAGTTCCAAAGTATATACACCTTCTTACATCAGCCATGTATATTCATATTAATATTTTGTTCTGTATTGATTGCATGCTTGCTTTGCTTTGCTTTGCTTGCTTCACTAATGATTTGGTAATAGACTTAACATTTTCAATGTACACAGTTAAATTCCTTTGGGTACCAAGTGTGTGACCACGTGGTCAGTGTTTCTATGTAACCAAATGATTATGATGGCAACTGAATATGAAATAACACTGACTGGTGGGAGGAGTTGGCATAATTTACTTCATGGCCAAGGAGCATGATCTAGAAATCTATAATCTCTGCGACAGTCATGGAGAAATAGTTTTAAATGCACCAACTATGGTGTGTTAGTTGGCATCATAGTATCGCACCTCACACTGCACTGGTAACCAAAGCAGTTTGACAGTACTGTTTATACTTTGGTGTATGTAGTGAATTAGAACTTTCATGGTTCATATGACTGTTTAGCCTACTTTAGTGTATGTGTTGAATATGATATCCTTGGTTCATATTAATTTTTATGTACAAATTAACAATATGCAAGTTTTTACATTGGTTTATATATGGTCTGAGCCCTAGCTGTTTCCAAATGACTGTTCTCTTGTACTTTAAGCATTAAAAGCAGGATTTACAGTTTAATGAAATGGGCCCATGTATCGAGACAAAGTTTTATACAGGAAATAATATAGTCACAAGAAAATTGAACATAGCCGTAATTTGAATCCTCAAGGTTCACAAGCATAAAAGAACTTAAAAGAATCAGTATCAATTACCAGTGGGTTATCACAGCAGTGCATAGACTTTTTAAAACAATAGAAACTATTGTTATAACAGGTGTACCTGTCACTCATCCATGGCACCTGTTGTTTCCTCAAGTGAAACCAAAAAACAACTGCAACCATTTCCTTTTGTATAAAACCTGTCAAGCACTGATAGAATGCAATGCACATAGTTTCATTCTTACAAAAGTTTTGAACTAAAAAGTTAGTCAAAATCATTGGGTCTCACCTAGTGTTAAACTAGACGTGTTTGCATTCCTTGAGCCTTGTTATAGGCTGTGCTATTCCAGTTGAAATCCACCCTCCCCCCCTATGGAAGACATGACCATATTCTTCTACACATAGAGTGTGAATTTCAAATAGCATTACCTGAATGGGCAACTCTATTTGAAATCTACACCCTTGTATTAAGATCATGTCTTTGACAGGGGTTGTGTGGATTTCAAGTGTGCTGTGCTAGTCCAGTTGAAATCCATACACCCCCGATGGAAGACACAACCTTAATCTCACACAGGGAGTGTCGATTTCAAATGAGTCATCCATTTTAGGTAATCTCATTTGAAATTCACACTCCCTGTGTGAGTGATTAAGGTCATGTCTTCCATATAGGGGTGTATGAATTTCAACTGGAATAGGCCAGTAGCTCATAGAATAGCCCAAATAACTCATAGATTTAAAAATATGATCATGAAACTTATACATGATCAAAAAATATCAAAAACAATAAGTTCTATAGTGTAACAAGAAGGTTATGAATATCAATGCACTTCTTCAATTGCGACATGTATATTGATGACTTCCTTAATGATGAAATATACGGATTTGGAAAAGTATTGGAAAACAATGGCACGCAGGGTATTTTTCCCTGTCAGGAGCTCATGTTGATATGATCATGCATGAAACAATTTTGTATGTTCATACAACTTCCCATGCGATGAGTTTCGATTGTGATATTTAAGAAACCTATTTGACATTGATCCAGTTTTTTTTTTTTTTTTAAAATAGTAACATGAGGTTTAATTTTATTTTGTTTGGGGTTTTAGATTCCTCATGATGTCAACGTCTGAAAAGTACTTAACATTGCCAGAAATAGATTGACACTTCAAAAGTTTGGATTATTGTATTAATACAAGACATTGTTCTGATATGTAAAATAGCTCACTGCAAAGCTGAGAACCTGTTTTATAGGGGTGCCAAGTGTCTTAAATATGACATAAATAATGAATTAATTCCTGCAATTAGTTTGAAGGGCATTCATTAATGAGTTCTGGCCACAAGCGTGTCTAAGCTCGTGTTATAAATTTATGAAGAGGTTTATATTTATTAAGTATTGCGTTATTTCTTAGTAGTACGGTTTCCTGTAAAAATGTTGCTTTACCAAATCCAACATTAAGGAAGATATCTAAATATAGGATTTGTGTTTCATGCTTTAATCCTATGGCTCTTATCAGCTTATAAGAACTATTTTGATTGGTCACAACAAGGGCTATATGATGAATTCAGCCAATCAGAGACATGGTAACAATAGTCAGTCGGGCTGAAAGGTGTTAGGCTTAAAAGCACCAAGAGATCTAAAAGCTCTATTCTGATTGGTTACTCGGATGATGATATCATGTAATTAACCAATTGGGGGTTCTTTTAGAAAGGCAGTAGTGCCAGTGGGTTAAGTTTATAAGGCCAATGTAACTAAATGCATATTGTTGGTTTGTGTTAATATTATCTCTCCTTATGTTCATATGTGAGAGTGACATTTAGCTCCTCTTAATCTTTATTTTGTATTGGTTATTGGTAGAAGCAGCTCTTTTTTGAAATTCAATGGGTTCTTTTATACCCCTCATTCTCATTTCAAAAGTCAGTTTCTCTAAACTCATTTTGTCTGACAATGGATTCTTTGAGTTTCGTCATATCACACTTGAAGACCTCAGAACTAAAAGAGGGTAAAGTCACATTTGGGGGATATGGACAGAATGCCGACTCAAGGTCAACTATCAGCAATGGCTCAAGACCGATGTAGCTGGGGAAACTTGTAGTCGCCTGCTCTGCAGCCAAGGATGATGATGATGATGAAAGTTTGCTATGAAATATGCAGAAACTCATTCTTCATGATTTTGTGACTCATCCCTCTTTTAGTCCCGAGGTCTTCATTACTCACCTGTGTGCTTTAAAACTTGTTATTATTATCTGTAAAAAATGTAATTAATTAAATCCAGCATATTTCTTTTCTCCTCCTCCTTGATTCACTACAGGTGCTTACCTACCCGAGCATCAGTCCGGTCAATATCAGTCCCACAGTTGGTATTCTCACTTCACCGGTCGCCACCCCTCGGAGTACACCCAGATCAACCCCAATCCCACGATGGACGACACCATTAATTTCGCTCGATGAGAACACAGATTACACCATGATGACAGGTTAGTGTGGGAGTGGAGGGTGGGACAAAAAGTGTTTTTGTGGAGGCAGGGAATAAGTAATCCAACGCAATGGGTGCCTCATGTCTTGCTTTGGTGCCCTCCAAATTGTGCAACATTTGTTTATCTACTATGGTAAAGAACAATTTAACCCACCTAGTGTGTTACAATCAGGGTTCGAATTCAGTCAATTTTTTTGCATAGCAGTTTGTGCGATGCAAAACACATGATTGTATAGCAGTTTCCAAATTTTGCATAGCAGTTATTTTGCTATGCAAAAAAAGAAAAGTGTGTAGCATTTTGCGATGCAATATTTGTATTTTCATTGTCATCAAATCTCGGCTATAAAGCCCCCAGACGATCACATGTCACGCTCGAGGGCAGATTTTGAGGGCAATTGCATTTTTGGAATTTTGGAAAAGTGCATGATACCATCGAATTCGACCGCTGGTTACAATTAAAACTTAGACAAACAAAATTGGCAAATCCCCAAATCGAAAAATGCTTGACGTTACAAATGAATGTGTAATAACCATTATCTTGCTGCATTTATTATTTCCAGGTATGATACCAGTAACTGAAGAGTCATTATTAGGTAGTGAAGGTGAGTGCAGAAAACTTAATTATTTTCCTTAAATTAAAAATCAGAGCAAATAGCTTTCGCCAGCTCATGTTTTACCAATGAACCATGAGTTTTTGACTCCAGCTATCCCTCTGCATACGCCCTCTGGGAGCGACACATGAAAATGACGAATCCTACCGTTGTGGATATTCTAGAACTGTATTCTGAACCATGAGACCTGAACCTTAGCCTAGTATGTTATGCACACGCAACAAAAATCTGACATCATGGGTAGTCCTCTTTTCTAACTTACACCCTAGTTTTGAGGTTGAGGCGCAATAGAATCCTGATATTGTCGTATTGTTTTATTGCTACTCGGCAGCCCACTTTGAAATGCTTGTATTTGTTACAAAGAAATTTGCAGATTACTATACAAATGGGGTATTCCAGTTGAAATCCATATTTTTCAAAAATGAGTGAATTTCAAATGGGGTTACCTCAATGGGCGGCTCCATTTGAAATCTACACACCCTGTGTGGGAGATTACTGTATTTGTCTTCTGAAGGGGTGTATGGATTTTAACTGAATTGCCCAGTATGAAGTCAGGTCGCATGCCCAATCCCTGAATAATGTTAACTTCTTCCCTATAAGTGCCATGTTTATGACAACTTAACTTTTCTGGAATAACAAGAATTAATCTTGCTCTTCTCAAATCGAAACATTTCTCAGTTAAATAATTCAATTTCCTTGTCCTGCTTATTCTTACACTTGCATTTCCTATCTATTTTTATGCCTACAGAGAGATTTTTACCCGTCAATTTGAGCGTCGAACCTATGGAAACAGGAGGGAACAGTCTACCAACAACCCCAACAAAATAGAGGGCAGTATTATGTACATCAACAAAATAGAGGGCAGTATATCAGTTACACCAACAGGGCAGCAGATAAAAAGAACCATGCAGGCAGGAGCTTCTCCAATGGATAAACTAAACAATAGCCCAAGAATTTATCTGAATTCTTGATGAAGAAATGATCAGAAAAGTGACGGGAAAATGGAATGCATAGCTTTGAAACAAAATGATCTGAATGCTACCTTCCAAGAAGAGTTTCATGGTGTTGATCTTCGGGCAGATAGTAATCTTTTGTCAACTGTTTCACAATTATCGACTTTTTCAAGTTCTGACGGTAATTCTACCTGTGTACAAAGCTTCTCAGATGTGATGGATTTCAAAGGAGTCTAGTAGCTTCATATGCCCTGCCTTTTATGCACTAATGAAAAGGTTTTTAAACTTTTTTTGTGAAATCAGACCACACTGATATGTTGCCTTCATTTTGACATTGTTATTGTTAATACCCATGTATTTCGACACAGCTCAATTGTATAAACAATAATTATTATTATAGTCATAAAACCCTTTAAAAAAGGAAACACAAATCCCAATATGAATTTTAATTAATAATGATCTACTTGGAAGTGTATTTTTTTTATGTCAGGAAGGCTGAAACCAAAGGTTTAAGTATATAGTGGTGTATATATATAGATGTGTATTATAGAAATGAAGAGAGATTTATTTCAATACCATTGATGGTGGAATTATATCAAAAACAGAAAAGAAATATGGTGTTGTATAGCAGGATATTTTTGTGGTTTTTGATTTTTCGTGAATTTTGCTGTTTTGAGCAGTTTCGTAGTTGGTTTTATCTGCAGATTTTGAAATCTGTGAATAAAACCAACCGCGAAATGAACTAACATTAACTCAACACTCTAAAATTTGTTGTTTGGTTATTAATTGCAAAAAGCACGAAAATTAAAAAGTAGCACAAATTTCTCGCTTTACAGAAAGCAAAACTTACTCATTCCAAGTGGATAGGGGAAACAAAATGTCACATCAAAGAAAAAAATTTGTAGTGAAAAATAATTTTTTTAGATAAGTGCAATTTTACCTAAAAACATACATTTGTAAATGTGAGTTATGTCATAGACTGTCAGAAAAACATATGTTCTACTGTCAATGATTATGTAGATGTTGGATATATTTGGGAAGGGGAATCATTCACAAATTACATAAAATACCATGATAAAATAAAATGTCTTTTTAAAAAAGTTAATTATACAAAAAAATGTGAGCCTTGTGTTGCCACTGCATAATGATATAGTTCAATTATCATCAGCAACTGGTAAACCTTGAAAAAAGTGAAAGGTCTTTTGTAGTCTTATTAAATGAATTTGTGTGCCAAAAGTGTGCCCTTAAAAATATAACGAAAATTTACCACAATGCAATGTTTTTCCCATAATTCAATGCAGCAAGTTAACATTGATTTATGTCTCCTGTGATACAGGATTTTGTGCCTACCATAGTCTCATACCAAAGGCTTTGTTCCACAAAGGTTTTGTTTCAAGTTACAGCTTTCTGCAAACTTGTGCCACTAGAGTGAGAATAATGGTTGCTAAGTATGGAGGATAATCTGTCACATGGTGAAAATGATATAGTCTTTGTGGAAATCTCCATATGTTTGGAGAATAATTTTAAAACTTTTTATATTATTTATCCCGAATGTGTAATTTTTTGCATGTTTTTAATAAGAAAAATTGTGTATTTATAGATGAGTTCCAAATCATTGTTATGAATGTTGTTTGTCTTTGTAATAAATGTAATTCTCAAAATTTGTCTTTGGGCTCTTCCAGTTAAAATCCGCACGCCCCCTGTGGAAGATTTGACTTAATCGCCCACACAGGGAGTATATATTTCAAATGGAGTCACCCATTCAGGTAACCCCATTTGAAATTCACACTCCCTGTGTGGAAGATTAACATCAGATCTACCACAGCAGGGTGTACGGAGTTCAACTGGAACAACCCTGTATGGTTACCTTGTTGCATACTTACAAGTTTTGTTGAACTCTTAATGATTACTTAAATTATGTTATAAATTTGGCCACAATCACAAATGATGTCATTATAGTAGAGGCATACAATATAAAGAGAGCCTTTTGGACAATATTTTTATTGTTGCCAGCCAGATTGGGGCTATTTCTCAAAATTGTTCTTATGATACGCACAAATGCATGATTTGCAGCATTTCTTTGAGTTGTTAAAACAACTTGTAACCATGGTAACTAGTAACCATAGCACCATGACAACTTGTAAACATAGTAACCACAAGCATGCAGCCACGTGTGATTCTGACTGTAGTATGTAGTAATTATATCCATTTTTAATGTGTTACGTTGTAATTAAATCTATGCTGTATGGTCTTTGAAATGATGACAGAATGTGAAAGACTGTTCACAGGAGAGGGTTTTTTCCATGTCCTACAGTCATCTTAGGCTATTATAAAAGGCACTTAATTTGATACCAATGTGACCCATGGGTGCCGCCATAACAAGTGCACCAAGTGATCAGTAGATGTACTACAATGCTAACAGATAGGAACTTTTCAGACAAACATCATCAAAATTACTTAAAATGTATATCAAAAGCTAATTCATTACGCATTGGGAGATTCTACTTTTTTTTCATGTGTTCTCAAGAACCAAAGTTTTTACCGATTGAAAAAAATTTATATTGATGGAAACTCTTACAATAACACTACAAAATTGATAAAAATGACAAATTTGCTAGAAAATCTGAACATGCCTGCCCCGTTTACAATTATAACACACGGAACGACCACCCGCTGTTCCAAAGGTCACTTTTCCAGTCGACAAGCTGCAATGCCAGCGCCCATATGGTCACATGGGCATAAAATAAGTGCCTTTATTTAAATAGCCTAAGATGAATGTACTAGCTGAGACACTAATCATTGATAGACTGATTGCGCGATTGATTGATCGATTGATTGATTCAATTGGTTGATCAATCGCAAATGATTAGAGTGCGAAGGCCATTCATAATTTTGATGCTATTGCTAATGAATCATTCTCTTTCATTTGGTGAAAACATTTCCAGTTTCTTTATGTTGGAAAGTTATATAATTTTGTTATCTGGTTGTAAATGTATAGTTTCAGAAAGTCAATGTGTAGATAAAGTCGAGACATAAGCACTTTAATACAATTCACCTTTTGGGAAATCCCATAAGCCTTTTTGGCGGCTGGACCTGTGATGTTGTTATTTAATGTCACATCGATATGCACATCAGTGTTTACTCAGAGGCTGCATGTCGCAATTTTGGCCCAGTGAAAATTCGATTTGGCACATACAAATGTGCAGTGCTGTATTGCAATTTGAGGAATTACTAGCCACAATTGGGGGGCCAATTTGAGGGCAAAATGCTTCATTTGGCACACCCAATTTCCAGAGAGAGTAAACTCTGATGCACATCGTTTAGGGAACATTATTGCTACGCATTTTCAGAACACAACTTGAGGTCTACCCACAAAGATTTCTGGGATTTACCAAATAGTGAATTTGATTCGTAATGACTTGGTATGATTATGGTATATTTCAAATGTCTTATACCAACGGATGTGCCATTTTGTTTACAACAGAACAATACACAATTCCAAAGGGGGAGCATTTGTGATGGGGAAAAAAGTGCATTAACATATTTCATTGGAATGCATAATATTCATATTCAGAAAATCAGTAAATGATGTTTTAATTGCCTTTTTAAAAACTGTATACACCGATATATAACCATTGGTCTCAATTTAAGATATAGGCAAATATAACTGATCAAATGTCAAATAAAAAATTGGAAAACATGTGCAAATATTGATTATTGTTTCCAAAAAAATTGAATTGGAATTGAAATTGGATTTTTTAAAGGTGGGTGTTAAACATTATTGGGCAGTTGTTGGTGGTATTAACTCAAAATATTCAAAAAATGTTTTTTATTGACTTGTGTGTCTGAACCTGTCATATAATCCCAAAATTATTGGGCAAAAGAATCCTCATTTAAATGGCCCTAGTAGGCCTACAATTGTAAGGGCCATGCTCAGTGTTTACTCTCCATGTCGTAAGCGCTTTCACTAACTCTGAGAATTATTTTTTGTGGGGTTACAGCAAGAAGGTCCTATCTGCAAATGCTGCAAATAGATATTTGACAATTTCTGCATTATTTTGCACCTAAGCCATCTGGCAGCTAGTACAGATTAGACTTTCTTGAACAAACCACAGAATTTCTTGACTTTTAGAGTGAATTGGGAAAAAGTATTATACTTTGTACACCGCCAAATTATGAACTGCCTTGCTTTGCAAAAGAAAATGGAGAACTTAACATTTTTTCAACAAAATCAAAGAACTAAAGATATTAAATACAAACTTATTACAGTGATTCTTTCTACTTCTTCAAAAGAATTGGACAGATGCCATCTCACTATATACACTCTTTGTTTTTTAATGACCGTATCATACTTGTCCAAGTATAAAAGATATTTCAAGTAATTATTGGCCCTGGTGGATCATACCTTTTGCATACATGTGGTGTATGCAGTCATATACGTCGCATGTATGCTTTTGGATGATGTTGCATGCCTTCATATTTGCTGTGGAGCTACAAGCATACAGAGTGTTCGCTAGCACCAAGAATTACTTGAAATACCTGTAGCAGGTGTAAGGAACAGAAGCCAGTCACTGGTGATTATATACTGGTAACAAGTGCGATAGAGGATACTGTTATGGCAGCAGTATTAAAAGCAGTTTAAGTGTTGATGTATGCTTTTTGTATGTAGACAAAGGCAGTTCAAAACTGGCTAAAATTTGATGAAAAAAAGTACTGGTATGTTGACTTAGAATATGTGAATGAATGTAGATATTTGCACATTTCGTACGAATCGTTCCTGTTAAATGTTTCCGATCTGTAGATAGTAATTGTGTGCATGCATGCTTTTTGATGGAATATTATTGATTATTTTGTTACTGTCTTCCAACTCAGAAAGAGGAGTGTTTAAATTATCAATGAGAAACATTTTATACTGTATACGATGCAGAAACGAAGCGTTAAACAAATGGTACCTAGTATCAGAAAGTTTCTAACACACAAAAAAGAATGTTTTGTAAAAATATATATTTTTATGATGGCTGTAAAAAGAAAACAAGAAGCTAAAAAGACTATGTTTGTGTTAGTTTATATTCAAATTTATTTTCTTTCTCTCCTGTATGTAGCAAGTACTGTTTCTATGTAGGCTCAGGGCCATGTTTGGCAGGGTACGTTTGTGAATTGTGTCAAAGGTCACTTGAGGGCATAGGTGAGGTCATGACCCTTAGTGCAAAGTTCATGTTAGATTGACACTTTAAAAGGAAAAGATGTATCTTTTATTTCACTTATTTTCATGATCAGTTTGACTTGATTCCTTTTTTTTTTTTTTTTTTTATTTTTAATTTATCTCCATGGTGTTGTAATTGGCTAAAAACACTTTCAATGCATAAATGAATAAATATTATATTGAAACCTTTAATGGGTTTATTGCAATTTCTATATAGATTTACCAAAGAGATGAGACCCAAAGAATACCAACTCAGACGGTGCGCTTTATCTCACTTGCCTCTCTTTACCCAGGGTGAAATGGGGAGCTGTTATGAATAGAAATCTACCATATTGGCTTGTTGCAAGTAAACAAGCATGTACTTCCAATCAAAGTTTTCGGTCGAATGGCGAAATAATCTGGAGGTTTAGTTTGTAAACATGGCGGAGTTGGTACTCTTTGTGTCTCATCTCTTTGAGATTATCAGTCTTTTTGTAAGAATTTAATTTAATAGAAAACTATTTTTATGCTCTCTCCCAATATGAACAATGATGTTACAGTTTATATGTTTATTGAACCTTGTATTATATTGAAGCAATGTTGTGCAGACATTGGTCAAGCGAAAGATAATGATAATGAATGTACAGAGACATTTGTATATAAAACGAGAAAGGACAATGCTTTTTTTACGGTAGAAGTAAGTAATAGTATTTATGGTGTCTTGTGTATGAATTTATATTTGTAAGGAAAATTTTTGAAGAATTTTGATTATGATAAACCATCTATTGTTATGGTTTGTATAGAATATATAATATTAATGCATTCAGGTCAAAGGTTATAGCATTTCATTATATATAAGTCAAATGTTATGACCTTTGACATGAAATGTTATCCAATTGCACCTGTCAAGTCATTTTGAAACAATCCTGTTATGTTTTTGTTGGCAAAGATATTTTCAGACAAAGATGGTGATCTCTAACCTGTATTTCATTCGTAATCAGGTTAAAGGTTACGACCTTTGACATGATCTCAAAAGAAAGAACTCGGTAATGTTTTATGTGTACATTAAGGAATACTTAGCATTACACAGTATTCATCATAAATATCATAGTTATACAGCCATACTGGCTAAAAATGCATGCATTATTAATTAGCAACTTCACCTTATGAGCAAAGTATTCATAATTCAAGGTCTATAAACATTTTCAAGAAATGAAAGATGTTCATGGAGATGAAACAAATTGTCTTGTTCTGTCTGGAAAGGGAGGTCGGTAAAGTTGGTATTCAAGCCAGGCAAAGGAGGCAGAAAGTCCTTTTGGGTTTGCTTTGTTTGTACCATAATGCTGGTTTCATACTTTCTGCCACTTGCTGCTGAGCGGCGTGATGCTTCATAATGCCACTTACACTCTTTTGAAAGCGGAGCGGCACACATCTGAGTGGCAGCGGCATGGTTATGAAAGCCAATGTTGCTGCTCAGTACCACAAAAAAAAACCACAATTATGTTCTCATACGTCAGAGCGGCACCACGAACCAGATTGTGTCACATATTGGGTGGTCACAGTTTTGACTTATTACGTCTGTAGTGGACCTAATAAGTCAAACTTTTACCAGCTTGACAATAGAGGCTTTTTATGGGGCTGGCTAAATGCTTGACTGGCAGGAAGGGAGAGAACAGAGGAGCAAGACATTCAATAATTTGAAGAGTGAAAATTATGGATACTTCGGATACTCACTGGGGATGCAAATATCATGTGCCTTGTTCGTATAAGTTTTGGTGAGCTCAAACTGAATAGTGATCATTTTCATATTATGTATATTGGTTGTATTCCAAGCAGTTGCCATAAGCAAAATCAACTTGGTAATACATTCCCAGCAAACACAGAACGTTTTCAACATTATTCGGAAAAGGTTAGAAAATAGGGTTTCCAGAAAACTTTTAAATGTCGGGTTATATAGGGTATAAAAGGTTTTCAGTGTCAAAATATTTTGCAAAAAAAATGTTTGCAACAAATATTTTATAATAACATTTCATACAAAATGTTCTAAAACGTTTTCAACAGAACATTTAATATTACTAAAATATTTTTACCAAAACCAAAACAGTTTAAAATGTTTTAAGTTTACTGGGTTACTTTAGTGTTTAGGTCAATGTCAACTAAAACAGTTCAAAATAAGCAAAGTGCAAAAACATTAATTGCATGAAAATGTCCACTTTTCTAGTTCTCTGATGACTCGTCAAGACTTGAGTATTACTTTGTTGAGATTATAACTGTACTGTAGGTTTTTTTTTTTTTCAGTTTAAAATTCGTTTAGGCTGACAGGTTTTCAAAAGTGTTTGTGGTATTATTTCAAATGGGCATTTTTTTTTCCTTTGACATATTTCAAAAGGAAAAAAAATAGATATTGTTCATTAATTTATTTCTACGCACATTGTATGATATTTGCATCCCATCGTGACTCATGAGGGCGTATATTATACCGACACACCAATTATAGATTTAGCACGTACAAACGTATATATTACACTGTATCTATGTTGTATGTACATAAACGGGCGGCGCTATACATAATGCCGTCATATCGCACGATCCTGCATTTAACCACAATCTCATAAGTCTATAACCAGAAATTTGTCAAACTTCTGTTTATATTATTGATATATTATTATGATTTCTTTGTGGCAAGCATAAAAATGTGATGATATGAAGTTCAGAATGTTTTTGTTGTTTATATTATGGTGCACAAATATTTGGCTATTACAGTTGAAATCATTACACCCCTTATGACAAACATGATTTGAATCTCCCACACAGGGAGTGTGAATTTCAAATGGGAGTCGCCTATTCAGGTAACCCCATTTGACATTCACACTCCCTGTGAGAGGTTAAGGTCATGTCTGTCATAGGAAGGTGTATGGATTTCAATCGGAATAGCTTATTGTTGTTACTTGGAATTTATAATGTGTGTGATTTGGACTGACTTGAATTAGGGGGGCTGAAAGTGGGGATTTTAATTATCTCTAAAGGGGGGGGGGGCTTGATCTGTGGATGCAGGTGGCTTGCAATGAAAGGGTTTTTTTTTTTCTAAGTTTAAAAATATCCCAACATTTTTTTAAACAAACCATCATGTCAGCTGAGCTTTTCAGAAATTCAGAATACATTACAAGATGTTGTTCTCTTGCTTGTAAAACATTCGATAAGTTGATATATAATTATCACAAAACATGAGTTTTCAGATTTTGTTTAAAAATGACCGTCCTTTTTATTGTTAATGTGGTCTTCCTAGGCATAACTATCCCACAGTTCTTTTTGACTTTCCTAAGACAGCTGAGAATTATGGGTAGGGGATTTAATTGGATGGCATCCGTCTTACACACACAAAAATCCAACATGTATAATATCTATGCACATAAGTGGTGGACCAAAGTTGAAGTAATTAGAGTTGAATTGGTTTTCTTTGCAAGTTGTGCCCCTATAGAAAGATGTATTGATTTTGGGCTATTCCAGTTGAAATCCTTACACCCCCTATGGAAGACATGACCTTAATTTGTCACACAGGGAGTGTGAAATTCAAATGGGGTTACTTGAATGGGTGATTTAATTTGAAATCTACACCCCTTCTGTGGGAGATTAAGATCATGTCTTAGGGATTTCAGTTGAAATAGCCCATATCCTGCAAGTGAAGTAAAATTTCTACAGCTTCCACAATTTCTGCAACTGATCATGTGTCAAATAGTTAATATTCTTCCATTTTAATATTAGACATTCAGTTGTTTATAAAATGGATCCAACAGAATTTAACAACCACCTGTGTGAAAAAATGGGATATTTTTCAACTGTTATACTAAGCGGGAAATGGGTTGAAAGGAAATATTGAAATAAACATGGTATATAGGAGCACATCATGTTGGAAAACAATTGGTATAAACATGCAAATGAACAAATTTGTTTTGTGGTAAAATATTTTTACAGTATGTGTGGGTTATTGGAGGGTATTGGAAGTTTACAGTATTTGATTACTTGTGGTAGTTGTGAACTCACAAACAGTGAAAATTACATTTCCCTATTAAGGACTCGGATAGTCACATTTGCACAGTATTTTTGTGCAACTTGAGAGCCCATCAGACACGACAAATTGCACTCTGAATGCGCGAAATATCCTAATATCAAATAATTTTGAAATTTGCGATATGATACAAAGTTTATTTGATATCAGAAGGACATCCTTGTATTCAGAGTGCAATTTGGTGTGTCCGATGTGCTCTCAGGTCCCACAAAATATTCTATTCAAAGGTGGCTGACCAAGCCCTAAAAAAAAAGACTGAAAACGTAGTGTAATTTCCATATTTTATTTCTTTTGTTTTTAAATAAGTGGATTTGAAATGTGCAATTTATTTGTAAACCATCAATGGAGATGACAAAAGAAATTAATTTGCTTTGTAAAGGTGATTTCATGAGGTTTATTTTGTATATTTTCAATTTTATTTTTCATGTATGAAAGCTGATATATATAGAGAAGAGACCTATTCTGATTTTGTTTTTGAAATTTATCATATCCCTTCCTTATTTTCATAGATGTTGATCTTTTGATTTGTGTATATTGAATGAAAAAAGTTTATTGAATGGTATTGATTATTACTGAATGTTGTAATGTGGAATGTGTATAGAATTAAAGGCTAAATATCACCAAGACTAAAATTGGGCTATACAAGTTGAAATCCACACCCCCTGTGGAAGACATGACCTTAATCTCCCATTTGAAATCCACACTCCCTATGTTGGAAGATTAAGGTCGTGTCTTCCATAGGGGGTGTATGGATTTCAACTGGATTAGCCCAGTGAGGCAGCTGTATGTATGAAAGAAAATTTATGCTTGAAAGGTTAAAGGTCATAATTGATATGAAGTTTTTATAAGGAGGGGAATCATTTCATAATTATACACAAACGTTTCAATTTGATGCATGTGCCATGGTAATGCAGTTGAAATATTTACTTACTCAGAACTCACATTAAAAAAAAAAAATTCCATGTATGATAATTATTGTACTCTACACATTTTTGATCAACTTCATCAAACATCAAGGTTTCAATGGAAGAGTGTTTTTGAAACTTCAAAAACTGTGGATATCTTTTATTAAGTATAAAAGATAAGGGTTGGAATTTGCTGATGATGATGATGATCTTGCGTGAAAAAAAACCCAGTTTTTGAAGTGGGTGCATCATGTTTTACTGTTGTTTCATATCTCCTGCTTTTATATCTATATCTCTCTGCACTACCATGGTATACATGTATAAATTATTTGCTTAGAATCATTTAGCACATTGAAATCTGGACATGAGACTAGCAATTAAATATGCTCAATTTTGTCAATGGATTTTGGGCTATTCCACTTGAAATCCATACACCCCCTATGAAAGACATGACCTTAATCTTCCACACGGGAGGTGTGGTTTTCAATGGGGTTACCTGAATGGGTGACTGTATTTGAAACCTACACTCCTTGTGTGGGAGATTACGGTCATTGCTTCCATAGGGGGTGTATGGATTTAAACGGGAAGAGCCAGGGCAACATCTTATAATGCTACAAATAAGCAGCAAAACAAGGCAGCATTTATGACAAATATACATAATCTAGCAACCAATGAGCCAATATTCTCAATCCCAATGGCAAACTTTATTAACCTTCATAGCTCTAAGGTTGACCTGATAATGTAAGGTATGAGTTTTTCGTACCTTGCACAGGGGTCATTCTACACGCATATACATTGTAAGGCTAAAATATTTATCCTTACCAATTGACATATTTTTAGATCATAATTATAAAGTTTTCAGTGTCTGCTCACTCAGTATTAGTTTGTGCTGAAATGATTCTTTGACAATATTTTGTGGTTTCCTTTTTATTGGGCATACCCAATCTCTGTAGTATTGTTGCAGCTACCGTAATATGATAATAATGCATATACCACTCACTATTCATATAGAGTTATATATCAATTAACAACTTTTATGTTTTATTCCATTGGTTTAAAGTTTCAATGTCTTATCTTCAAGTTGGATCTCTCTACTATTCTCTGTTCACTCAGTATGTTGGGCTGGTCCACTTTGAGTGAGAGGGATGTTGCGATATCAACACGTATAGAAACTACGTAAATTGATACCGCAACACCCATTTACTCAAATGGAAATGGTGCACATTTCAATTAACAGTTAATAGATCTATATATTATTTCTTAAAGATATATAGCATGATATGATAAGATTACATGGATGTCTATTGGAAATGGGCTATTCCTTTCGTAAATACTCTGTGGAAGATTTAAGAAAAGTCTTCCACAGAGGGAGTGTTTTTCAATTGGAAATAGGTAGGGTTAATTATTATGAAACCCACACTCCGTGTGTATATGGCTTTACCTATATCTTCCACAACTGGAGTGAGTATTTCAAATGGAAGTTACATAATTAACTTTTCTATTTGAAACCCATACTCCCACTGTGGTAGACTGGCTTAATCTTCCACATGGGGAGTGTGGATTTCAAATGAAATAACCCAATTATACATCTAATAGAGATTTACTCTAAAAATATTTCTAGTTAATTACTGGGAAACTATGTTTGATATATAATATAGGGAAAGTGAATTAATTGATATGTTTATTACACTTGTACAGACCCCATTATGTACAGTTTTTACAGCAGATAAGTCTATGAATGAATAATAAACAACCCTTTGCTAAGTGGCCTTGCCGAGTATAAATTTACATTGAGTTTGTTGTGTTTTATTGTCTTATATTGTTATGAGTTTTACAGAATGCCAAATAGCGATTTTTCTCTGTTTAAAGGGGCATTTTGTGATCCACAGCCTCATTCCCCCACTTTTTTTTTGATACACTGGGAACCTCTGGCTACATAATGTTTACATAATGGTCGATTGCAGATCCGTTGTATAACACTTTTTCAGTGGGAAATGAACTTTGCTGCTTGGACGATGTCACAATGAGGTTAGCATTTATTCCGTATTGAAAAGCGTGTTGCGACGGATCTATGTACAAAACTTGTCCTGCAGATTAATTCGTTTGGCATATATATCGTGAAATTTGAAAGTTCTGGTCTATACATGTACCAGAACAAAATTACAACCCATTGTCTATGGAGCATTGTCTATGGAGCAGTGTAATAATCATGCATAATTCGCGAATGCAAAATCGGAATCAACTGAAATTTTAGGAATAAGCCGTTTTGGATTTAAATTCAATCCCACATATTGGTTTGTTATCTAAACTCCCTGTGGTCTCACTGCCAGTGTGGCTGCCTCAACAAGGTTTTAATTTTGCTAGCACTTTCATCCAAGTGGGTTAATGTCAGAATGGACACACCCAGACCTTTTAAATTCATCTATAAGAACCAATTGTCTAAGTTGGCCAAAATCATCTTTGACTTCTTTTGAGCCAAGCCACCTGTAAAACATTTATTCTTTTATTCTAGCAAATTCTACGTGAGTTTCATCTGCTTGCTTTCTTGCATCTCTGAACATTTGTCTGTATCTTTCAGGCACCAGCTCATAGGCCTAAGGAATGCCTGTTTGACTTCTTCATAATTAATACAGTTCTCTATTGGTAGAGCTGAGTAAATCTCCATGGTCTTCCCCACAAAACTACTTTAGTGTCAAATGCTCTTAAGGCCAGTTCAAATGTACAGCTATCTTTTCAAAATGTTGAAAATACTTGTCAACTTCTTTTTCTGTGAATGTAGGCACAAGCTTTACATACTTTGTAACACCATACCCCTGCCTTTGAGGAGAAACTTGGTGAGTATTTGTCACCTAGCTTTGCTAACTTCTCTTGTTCAAACTTGTACTTTTCTTCTTCTTTCAAATGTATTTTCATTTCCATCTTTTGTTTCTCAAGTTCCAATTGGCCTCTTTTTCTTTTTCTTCCGTTTCGTATTTGCTGCTCAATCGCCATCTTTTCTTGGCACGATTTTTCTTCCATAGTCATTTTATGTTTTTCCATATCTAATATTTCCTGTTTTTCTTGTTTTTCATTCTCTAACTTGATAATTTCCAATTTTTCCTTTGGTCATTTTCCCCGTCAATTCCAACTGAATTTCCAACTCGTTCATTTTAACTGCCTCCCCAACGATTTCAGTTACTACCTCAAGTTTCTCTTCCAACACAGATTCATCAAAAATTTGTTCCCTGATCAAAACATCAATCAAGGCATTTTTGATTATTTGCTTTCTTGTAGCAAGCTGTTTTACTTGCAAGTCATAATGTTTGGCAAATGTTAATAAATCAGGCTTCTTAAACTCATTCTCCCAAGTTATAATTTTAAGAAACTCTTCTGCATTGAACGCCATACTGTACTTTCACTTTTAAGACTTAGTAAATTAATGTCAACTTTTCTTTTCACAGTGTATTTTCCCGGACGAGCCCTCAATTTTGTTACGAGCTGTATTGACTCAAGGCCAAAATCACCTTTTACCCAAATTCACACGAATGCACAACACTAATACACTTGATTTAGTTAACAATATCTGGTCTTTAATTAAAAGTAAAATATGCTTGGTACATGAACAATAAACGTACATACAATACAATCACTCTTTTTAATTATCACTACTTAAAAGGGCATTTCGTGATCCACAGCCTCATCCCCCCACTTCTCTCAAAAAAAGTTGAGGTTTTTATATCACTGGAAACCTCTGGCTACATAATGTTTATGTACAAAATATTTCTTGCAGATTAATTCGTTTAGCAAAGATATCGTGAAATTTGAATTTCGCTCTGGTGCACCAGAACGAAATTACAACGTATTGTCTATGAAGCAGTGTAATACACATAATCATGCATAACTCGCAAACGCAATATCGGAATCAACTGAAATTTTGGGAATATGCTAGGATCACGAAATACTCCTTTAATCGGCAGTCTTCTTCTTGGTGATCATAGAGTTCTGTTGCAATGTTCAGGACAGCTCAGCGAAGTCCACTGTACACATGCATTTAAATATCCTTTGCGTATAAAATCCTCGCACAAAAATGGTGCTGCTTTCTCCAAACACTTTACTCCTTGCACAGTTCTCCAAACACTTAACTCCTTGCGCAGATGACAATCTCCACAAAAAAAATAGTGCTTCTTTCGCCAAGCACTCTCCAGGAAACAGGCTTCCTTCTGCCCTTCTCCACTTTATTGACAGATGTGTTGTTTATAAACCAGACTCCAGCAAGTCAAAATCTCCTTCGTTGGTGTATTAAAATAGCACATTATTGGCTATGCAAACTGGTTCAAATGTACCTCCTTTTGAAGCACAACGATGACCAACACATTACAGAGCTTACAAACTCACTTCATATTCTGCCAAGATAAACTCCATATCTTTCCACTTTTATACTCATAAAAAAACCAAACAGACCATTCTGTCACATTCAGCTTATTTTAATGGGAATACCCCATTAGTATTAGGCAATGCACTTAGCTGAGCAATCTGTGAATTCATGATGTCATATCCACTTTACAATATCAGGGATTCCCCTAAGGGTACAATACACTGAATATTTTAAAGATGGGGGGGTTCCAAAAATCCAAAATTAGATATGATTCAATTTGTTTTGATCAACTTGATGCATGAGAGGGTTTCCCAAAGTTCTCTCATGTAAACCAAGATATACAATCAAATTAAATTACTCAGGGCCGGCACATCACAATAGAGACATTGCGATATTCCAAACGCAGCAAGGGGCGTAGCCAGCTTTTTTGGTCAGGGGAGGCAAAATAAAATTTTTGGGGCACAGACGAAAATAATTACAGTTGCATCATACAATACATAGAGACAAAAGGCTTTATTGGGACGATGTGCGCGAGTAGCGCGCAAAAAATTGGTATTTTACACTATTTTCGGCCATTATCAGGATGGAAAGGCTTAATCTTTGCAATATGCGCGCGTAGCGCGGAAAAAGTTTGTATTTTTGGGCTGAATTTCGGTAGAAAAGGGCTCCTTGCCCCTTTTCTTTTCCTTTGCCCTTCTGATTTTCCCATTTATTTTTTGTCAGAGGGGCACTTTTTTCTTTCATTTTTTGTCAGGGGGGGCACTCTGCCCCCCCCCTGCCCCCCGCTGGCTACGCTACTGGTAGCACGTACGTTTTCGCGTACGTTTTCGCGTACGTTAATACGGTATTGAATATTGTTAGTCTCGGTTCCAGACTGGATTGTGCTCATACGTCACGAAGAAGAACAAGAAAGCCATAATAAAGACTATAACATTTGATCTAATCTAACAGCTTCTAACCTAGGTCGATAGAGGGCATAGTGATGAAAAAATAGCAGTGAGCTGAGTCTCTGCATAAATTCAAACAGACCGCTTTTGATTTTGATTAAAATTTTGACCTACATGCTGATTAAACCTAATTGGTTTTTTTTTTTGCTCCCCAAATATTATAGTTGCCCCAAAACATATATTTTGGTAGATTAAAGATCACTACATACATACATCATGACTTTACTTTCAAAATGAGACTTTTTCGTCATGAAAAATGGGCGCGTTGCATGGACTTAGACATGAGGTAAAATCAGCATATTTCAACGTAGCATCTGCGTTTTTATTCTACTTTGGATCCAAAATGGGAAATCGCAATGTAATTTTTTAAATATCACACACATTTCAATGGGCAATCTCTGCGTGTGAATATTGCGTTTAAATTTAGTCCATTTTTAACACATCGCTGTACCTTTATTATAATGATTTGTTACAAACAAAAAGGATCATAATGATAATTAGAATTTCCTTTATATGTTCATTATCTTTGACTGTCTTTAATATATTGTGAAATGGACAAATTTTGTGCATTTTCAACGATGTATCTACGTCGATTTCGCACGTGGAATATCTTCAAAAATAGCTAAATACGTGACCTCGCTTCGATACAGGAGAGTGGTTTTGAATAGATCAACGTACGTCCGATGTCTACGTTTGGAAATCGCAATGTCTCTAAAATTAAAGCAAAACATGTTAGTCATACCCAGCTTAAACTCATAAGCAAGTTCTATCCGACCTTTTCGCCCATTCTCTCACTCAAAGGTATAAAGGCATACTCGTGAAGAAATTCTAATGTTTTAGGGCACTTTTTCCATACTAAGTAGGGTATGCCGCCCCCGGTTGCCACGGGGGGCGGGGGGACCTTTTTTAGGTCCACGTCGAGCTACCCAATAACCCCTTTATTCTAAATATTGTATCGTCAAAATGCCACAAAATAATTCAGAAACTTTCAAATTCTGTTATGTTAGCAAATTACGGTCTAGTAACGTCAATAAAATGGGAATGGGTTGATTTCAAACAACTGTTGCGTGTAACAATAAAGAGTATATGATTCACAAACGATCAATTAACGGGAGTTTACGAGGTTCGCGATATAGTACGTGTCAATACGAGTGTATTTATACAGTTTATACAGTAAATTTGCTTAATTTTGCGAAATTTTTTTAAATTTATTTTCTATTTTTAGAGTCAGTATGGGTACATATCAATAAAATGACAAATCAGGGAGAGTACATTAGCTACGAAACATATTATATAATTAAAGATAGATTTTTATTGGATATGTGAATTTATTTATTTTCACAAGTGATTTCATAATGCTTAATTGTAAAAATATGTGGAATTTCATTTTTTTTTCTGTAAATGCTGTCATCTTTTTTGTCGTAATTTTCTTTTCTGGATTTTCAAATAAAACACAAAATGCGCTAAAATTGTTCCTTAAAATTGCTCTTTAAAAGTCTACATTTTTGGTCTAAATAACCCTTTTTTATATTCATATTAATATTCGAACTGTGGAACCTGTGTTAAAGTAAGATTATAGAACCTTTATCAATCTAACAGCATTTCTGATTGGTTGATAACTTGAAACGTTCATTTCAATTGCAAATTATGACTATGGTTTAAACACAGATATTGGTGGTTTAACTATCTATGGTCAAACTAGCATTTGCAGATGATCTTATTAATATCCACTTAAATTGGTTCATAATTGGACACAGAATTCATTTTGGCCAATCGGCAGGTAGTTCTCATGGGGTTAAGCTAGATACAAACAACAAGTTTGTTTTCTGTAAGTTGTCTGAAAACCAAAATGCAAAATGCGGTTTTGTTTTTGTTTTTGTTTTGTTTTTTGAACATTATTTCTCAAATCGCAAAATAATAATAGTAATGTCAGATCAGTGTAGAGTCGATTAGATTTTGAAAATTATGTACGTTTCCATTATTATGATTTAAGAATTGCCTATTTTGTAAGACAAAATGTACGAAAAAAATCTTTTGATAAAATTCTTGTCACTCAGTTTTTTTGCTTGAAACCCGAAATGCGCTAAACTTGCTCCAGTCGTGTGGGGCATTTACAGTAAAACATTATTATTAGCATCATACATGGCCACAAAATTGGTTTCACTTCCACTTTTTTTTTTAAAATAAAACTATAATGTACAGATCCTGGCTAGAATATCTATACAGTAAATGAAAGAAAGACAGATCATCGGTGCGAATCCCAACTCCGCTTCATTTGAATTTTTTCATGTTGATTGATTTGGCACACCATATGACTTTTCTAAATGGTACTTCTGTTAAACACAACACCCCTCTGGAATAAAACAGTGTTACTCTAAACTGCTTAAAATGTCTTATACAATAGGTTGACAAGTGGTAGCATTTTGTGGAAAAGTTTAGTTCAGGGAACATTGCACTTTGACCTTTTTTAAATTGTCATATTTGAGTGTCGCTCGTATTTCCTATTTTAAACTTGATTTACCATGTATCAGCAATGGTCAAAATTGGTAGCTTGAATGCAAAACTTAAAAGTGAACTTTTATGGAGTAGTAAATGTTAATGGCCACATTAGAAACATAGGGATACACTACGATTTGAAATTACTTGGTACTCTATAGGTCGGTTACAATGAGTAAGATTTAATCTTTCCCTAGAGAAGTACTTTTTAGAGGGCTGTAATTTTGGAACTCTAGCGAGTGCTTCTAGCGAGTGTCATCTTCAGAGCAACTAAATGAAATAGTGCCCTGGAGTAGTACGAACTTAAAATAAACGAATCCCCCTTAATTTGCAACACTAGATAGAACAGGTAGTTCATATGTTGTGTATTTTAAGTTTTCAAAGGCTCTAATACAGAAAAATTCCAATTTCGCAACATTTCTTCAGTTGTCACAGTTTTATACCCAAGTCTATTCATAACTAGTTGACATCGCGACTGTATGTCCATAACGCTGCTTAGTCTAAGCTCATTCCTCCATCTAGTGGCTACTTGACTGGAATTTCGTGTGTGTGACCATTCATTGCCATAATTACTTTGGGTGTGTCCATTGATCCAATCTCTAACAGAGTTTGGAAGCTGAATGTTTAGATAGTTGTAAATTTTCTCAGCATAGATCAGTGGTTCCATTGCAAGATCTTCATATCTAATCAACATATACTTATTTTGTAGCCACATAGGTGTGTCTAACCAAATGTTTGTATTTCGTTCAAGTCGCTCACAAGAATAAGATACGTTACGGCAGAGTTTCTGATTTTTGTAACACAACTGATTTCTAGAATTAAATGTTCCTCGTGGATCCCGAACTAAATGAATGATTTTGACATCCATAGATACATTTTTGAATATATTTTCCAGGTAGTTGATATTTGTCAATTTGATGACTTTCAGTGCACCATGCTTTTTGCTGTGGCACAGATTTTCCAGAATGTGAATAGGATTTTCGTTTTTACTTAGAGGCACATAATTTTTCATTGGTTTACGGAGTTTACATAGCGGCGAAGCTTGTATTTGTCTGCTGTTAGCACATTGATGCAATGCGGTGATTCCAGTACTATTCCACCACACTCCAGGGATGTCTTTATAATTACACTGAATAAGATTTGACAGTGGGCGCTCTATGTAGGTATGAATATTTTCCGTTGTTATGTTTCCAAAAATCATTGGTGCCAAACCAGAGAGCGGCTCAAACAGATAAAAGAAGTCGTCATTCTGATTAAAGAGCTCTCCAGTAAAAGAGGATCCCGATCTCATCTGAGTCACGATAATAACTCTTAATGGTTTCTCATATGGAGGTACAGTTGTGTTGGTTTTATGGCTCGTCATATGGGAGGTTGCCAATGTCCATTCATGCTTGCGTATAGTTTCGTTGACTTTGTAGCGTCTCTTTGCAAACAACGCGTTATCTAGAAATTAAAGCAACAACGATATGACTGACATTATGGTAAATGATCAAAACATAATTCAACGCTGAGAATAATTAAAATGTATATAAAATTGCAATTGGAACGCATTAGGTTACCTGTTCCCAATATGGGATTATATCAGATGGCTTTGCTCAGGCCAGCTTTCCAGAAAGAGACTTTGGCCTGAGGCAATCATATTGGACGGTTTAGTAACAGGCTTCATGCCTAAAACAAAAGTAAACTAGACTTAGCTGTGGTCTAAGACCACGAACACAGCCGTGTTGTTACCCCTTAATGACCTTTGACCCCAAAATATATTAAAAACCCCATAGACATTGGCTAATGTCAATGTATGTGTGCACGTGGCATCACTTTGCCATGTTATTTGTGGCAGAAGGGGCATTTTGAAGGTTTTTCGTCTCAGACCGGAAGTGACCCCTTAATGACATTTTACCCCAAATAAAAAAATATCACATATGAATTGGGTAACCACAATTCATGTGTGATCATACCGTTACTGTC